>NC_056728.1:783141142-783143642 GCF_019279795.1 Protopterus annectens
GTGGCAGAATATTCCTGATAAAAGGAACTGCAATATTTCCTTTTTCCCTGCTCTACTTACTTTCTGCCCAAAAGTGCCTCTGCCCTACACTCACAGATTTAGGTACTAACATATTTACTTCCCAGAGAGTTCTTCACTTACCAAACTTAACATCCTTGCTTTTAACTGTAAACCAAAGTTTAAAACGCTTACCTGCACCCTGCAGTAATTCTCCTTATCCAGCCTTAGGTCACTGGTTGATTGTTTTTCGGCCCTTTTCCCGCCTCTCTGGCTCTTCCCGCTCCATTCGCCCTGTGGGCTCGCTCTGCTCCCCTACCCTTCCCCCAAATCTCACCCGCCCCCAGTACGTCTACATTTATCCCACATCCGTCCCTCCCCCTCCTCCAACCAATCCTAACTCCTTGTCCCCTCCCCTTCCTCTTTCTAACCACTCCCCCATTACCAACACCCCATCACCTCTCTTTTCTACTTTCCTCTAACTGACCACTACTACCATGCTCTCCCTTCCTCCCAAGATCCTTCTCTCTTCCTTCCTTTTTCTTCTAATATCTCTATACCAAATCACTTGCTATACTCATGTCCAGTTACTCCCCCCTCTTACTCCAGCACCACCTTACCTCCCATTACCACAACATCTCAGCTTCTTTAGTCCCCTCCTACCCAATCCTCCTCCTGAAAGTAAAGCTTTTTCCAAGCTCTGATGAAAACCTTAAATATAAATCAAACATCTACCAGTCTCCTCTATCTAAATACAAAACTAATAAACAGCTTCTCCATCCCACATTCATTCACTTGGCTGGAGATATTCACCCCAATCCAGGTCCTAATTTCCATCCTACAAATCTCCCTACCACCAACAAGAAATCCACTAACAAAAACTTCAAATTCCTCACCATCAACGCCCAAAGCTTAAAAAATAAACTATCCCTCTTCCATGCCTGGCTCAACCATAACTCTCCTGATATAGCAGCTATCTCTGAAACCTGACTAAAACCTCACATTAATGACTCTGAGTTCCTACCCCCAGGATTCCATTCTCTCCGATCTGACCGACCTAATAGAAGAGGTGGTGGTGTTGCTCTAATCTACTCCAACCTCTTGTCCATTACTCCCTACCCTAACCCCATCCCTTCTTTCAATAATGCTGAACTAGTAATTGGCTTGCTAAAAATGAACAACCATAAAAGTATCTGCATCATTTGTCTCTCTATCCCTCCAGGCAACAATACCAACACATTAGAAGACATACTCTCCTGGACTTCCTCCAATATTAAGCTAAAAACCTTCATTTTGGGTGAGGTAAATATTGATTGGGGAAAAATCTCTAACCCAAATCCCACAATAACTATATCAACCTATTTAATGTCTCCCAACTTATTAACTCCATTACTAGACCTAACAAAACGAATCCCCCTGGCTCCATACTTGACTGGATTCTAGTATCTCATCCAAACAGTTATAAAATCTGGTGTCACTCCTGACCCCTTTAGGAGACCACCTCCCTGCCTACTCCATTCGAGCTACTCCCACCTCCCCACACTCTCACCACTACACTCACACTCGAAACCTATCTAACTTCAACCCTACTTCTTTCTCTGACTCTCTTAAACTCACCAACTGGTACCCCCTAAAAATATTACCATTAGACAAAGCCGTCAACTGTTTCAATTCCACATTCTTAACAGTCCTTAACTCTCTAGCTCCAACAAGAACAAAAAGAATTGAAGCAAATACCTCCCCTTGGCTCACCAAAGACACAAAAAAGTTAATGCTCCAAAGGGATAAAACCTGGAAGACCTACTTTAAACACAAGCAACCCGAAATATTCCTCAAGTATAAGCAGTTAAGAAACCTTACCAAGAAACAAGTAATTAAAGATAAAAAGTCTTACTACATCAAACGTCAAGAAAACCATGCTAGAAACCCCAAACAATTCTGGAATTCCATCAATTCCCTCCTCAGACCTGGTACTAAAAACAACCCCTGTCCAGATACCAGCAAATTTGGCCTTGAAATAACCTCTCTATACAATTCCTTCTTCACTTCTTCCATCGCTGAGCTAACCAAGACATTTACTAACAATCCCCTTCCTCCCCTCCCTGCTCAATCTTCCATAACCTGCTCTTCCCCCTCCTCTTTCAAACTCAAACCAGTATCTACCGACCAAATAAAGAAACTTCTATATAAACTAAAGCCCTGCTCCAATGCCCCTGATAACATTCCATCCTTCTTCCTAAAAATAGCTTCTGACCCTATTGCTGTACCTATCAGCATCCTAATTAATAGGTCATTACTTGAATCCTACGTACCTAAACTATGGCGTACCGCTTACATTCTTCCTCTCCACAAAGGCAGCAAAAATTGTACTGTCTCAAATTTCCGCCCTGTAGCCATTCTCTCCCCATCTCCAAAATCCTAGAAAAATGTATCCACCTGCAACTCCTGCCATTCCTTACCAAGCACCAACTTCTCTCTCCTACCCAACACAGCTTCCACCCAG